>NW_027509186.1:25275000-25307500 GCF_051911475.1 Siphateles boraxobius | reverse complement strand
GCAACGAATGTGTTTTGAATAACCTTATTATTATTATTATGTGTTTAATTCGTTTAATTTGGTCCTTTATTGATACAAATAGACTGAAATATCTATAACTATTGTCTTTATTTTTTCTATTCATAGTCTATCTTATAGTCTTCTGTGTTATGTGTTTCATATTTCTGTAATGTAGCATTTATTTGTTCATAAATTAATCAAATATATTATTTTTCTCTCTCACTCGCTGTGCTATAGCATAACATGACAGATTATAAGAGTTATACTAAAATATGTGGGACATCTTTTTTATACCATAAGACATTTCATAAATGAAGATGACAACAAGAAAAACAAGCTTGTGTCTGGTATTCGATCTGTTAAAACATCCCAATGTCCAACAAATTCTCAAATTGTTGGAGAAAATGTCAGTGTCACAGTGGTGTTTGGTTTAGTTTGTCTTCATTTGGACTTGTCTGCCTGTCATTACATGTCACGTGTCATCCTCACTGTCATTATAAGTTAATCTGTATCACCTGTGTTTAGTTAATCATCATCATCATCATCATCTGTATCACCTGTGTTCTGTTAAATATGTGTCATCTGTGTTTGTATTAAAGTTCCGTCAGTAACACTTTACAATACGGGTGCACTAATATGCATTAATTCATGTTTAATTAATGCACAGATAATCATGAGTGATTTTCATTACACGAGAGTAGGTGTTAAAACTTCATGCTCATTTGTACTCGGCTTTCGCCAAGATAATCACCAACTAAGACGTAGCTTTACAGTAACCTATGCTTCTCCATCCATTTACGCTTCTTTCCATCTGGTGACGTGAATCTCCTTCTGTCTGGTGTTAATAGCTGCAGTGTATTGCGCGTTAGCACACACAACGGCTGTATCCACAGTGCGGTCCCCCCATAACAACCCTCTGGATTGAGCGGAGTAGGGAACATCTCTAGGGTCTTCAAGTGGGCACCTTCCGTCCTCAGTGTTTCGTCGACTAGCCCACGACACCTCAATAGGGCTTGACAGTGACTCTGGCATCCCAGAGTCACCCCCCTCCGTCCCCCACTCAACTCAGCCCAGCTTACTGACCTCTAATCTCTCCGCAACCCAACCATACGCGCCAACCCGTTTGACTAAGGCTGTCGAGCCCCACTGGTGCGTTAATATGCAGTTTCAGTGGCAACGGTTCCGTATGGCATACCACCTACCACAAAACACAATATCTGCCCAACCACCCGTCATTCACGCAATATACACAGGAACGTAATGACTGTAAATACTATACAACCTAAACAAATAAACCAACAGACTCTTCAAGTTTTCAAGAAATCTACGAAACCATAGCATGGCGGCCTGTACACAGCCAGCTAGAATCTTTCCGTCTCAACCACAGCCAGTTGCTGCTCCTTTCTGCTGCTTCAGATAAGTTCTTTACTGTGCGACGCAACTCTTGGCCACTGAATCCGACGTCTCTGAGGAACCAGGTTGTAGAGTAAGTGTGCCACAAAACCTCGACAACCCACTTCCATTGGATAAACCTGGACTCTCCATCCTCGCTGTTCTGCCTCAGTGGCTAGATGAGCATACCGCAGTTTCTTCCTCTCATATGCCTCATCTACCGCATCCTCCGATGGCACTGTTAACTCTATCAGTTGAACAATGCGTGCTGATCCAGACCACAAAACAATATCTGGTCGTAGGTTAGTGGTGGCAATCTCAGGTGGAAAAATAAGCCGTAGATCAAGATCAGCCAGTTAATAAAATATGTTATTAAGGAATTAATACACAATGACACATTTAATTGATAGCATTTCATTTATTACTTAATCTATTAATCATATAGACTCTTCATTAGTTGCTGATGCAGTAATAATTCATTGATGGTTTAGTTCTTCATGAGTCATACATTAACTCATGATTATCTGTGCATTCATTAAACATGAATTAGTGCATATTAGTCCACCCGTCCTGTAAAGTGACATCTTTTCCTTCGCTGAGAACTTTATTCGTCGAGCCGTCACTAGCCCCCACGACAATGGGGCCAATTTCCACCAGGCCATCGACCTCCCAAACACCGATGGACTAAGCTGGAGGGAAGCCATCACCAGCTGTTTGGTGAGCGTCGCGTCCCGATCCAGAAAACAACCACCATCACCACCAGCCACCGAGATCCCCCTTCCAGAGTTTCGTCCCGCAGAGACCACCCTTCCAGAGTCTCGTCCCGCTGAGACCACCCTACCAGAGTCTCGTCCCGCTGAGACCACCCTTCCAGAGTCTCGTCCTGCCGAGACCACCCTTCCAGAGTCTCGTCCCAGCGAGACCACCTTTCCTGAGTCTCGTCCCGCCGAGACCACCCTTCCAGAGTTTCTTCACATCAGTCTTGCCGAGCCTGAGCTTCTTCACGTCACTCCTGCTGAGCCTGAGCTTCACGTCAGTCCTGCTGAGCCAGAGACTGTTCACGCCAGGTCAGCTGTGCCTGTATCTTTAGCAAGGATGGTCGCAGCCTCGCCGTCTGAGTCCTCAGCCACGATGGCCGCCGATGCCACACCGCCTGAGCCCTCAGCCTGGATTGCGGCGGCCATTTCAGAGCCTGTTCCTGTCCCTAGACCTGTTCCTGCCCCAAGAACTGTTCCTGTTCCCTGACCTGAGTCTGTCCCCAAGCCAGTATCTGTTCCTGAGTCTGTTCCTGAATTCCCACCCAACCTCCCTCTCCCGCCACCTCTCATCATCCAGCCATCATCCTCATCTTATCTGCCTCCTGTCAGCCCCATCACTCACCCTCTACACGCCAGTGGAATGGTGGCCTCGCCGGGGGCCTTCGAGTCCTCAGCACCATCTTGGACAGTGGATCCAGCCACCAACTCCAGCCACCGCGTCCAGGATTCCACATCGGCCCATCAGTTCACTGGCTCACCCTTGGCTCTTACCTCCTTCAACTACGTCGTGGCCCATCAGTTCATCAATTCCACCAGGCTCCCTCGTCCCCCCGGATCCGCCTTGGTCGCTCGTCGACCTTCCATCACCTCTGGACTGCTGCTCTGGCTTTGCTTCCCTGACTGCATTAAGCTGGATAAGGCTAAATACGGGATTGTTTCCGGTAGGTTTGAACCTGCTGGGGGTCGAGGAGGGAAAGAAATATTCATTTGTGGGTTGAAAATCTACAGGAATATATTTTAGTTTATGCAGTTCACTACAGATGCGGTTCTGACAATCCAATCAAAGGATGTAAAAATGCCGAAAATCTGACATCAAAGCGAAATCTGATTGGCTGATTAAATCTGACTGATTATCTGATTGGTTAAAGCAACAGTTTAATTGCCATTCATATTAAGCTACAGGCGGCAGGCGCCCGCACTAAAATTGGATAAAAGCTCTAACATAAATATAGACTACTGGAAAAAATACTACTAAATATAGACTACTGGACTCATGGGAAAAAATATATTAAAGTGCAAGTCAGTGATTCTGATAGTGTTTAGGCCAGCAAAAATAAGTTCACAGAGTTGCAAGTGTTGAAAGTATTATGTGTCTTTTGAGTAGACACTATTGTTTATCTGACTTGTTAGTCTTGTAAGAATTTGTCAAAAAAATCTTACACTGTATTTTGGTGAGTCATATCAGGATCGTATAGCAGCTGCCATTTCCCAACACCCAGAGATCCCTGGGGCTCAACAACTTCTTGGGAAGAAGTTATAGTTGTGTCCTAGATTTGTCTCAGTCACATCCTTCTCTCATGTCAGTGTTGCAATACCTATGCAGGTTATCTCTATCACCAATCCCACCTCTGATAAGAAGTCTTGCATGAGCATGTGAGGTCTTGCACTGGTCCTTCTCAGCACTACTGATCCAAAAAGCGTGTCTGATTCATTCGATGTGACTTCTCAGAATCACCACCATGTATCTTAGATCAGATAAGAGCGAAAGGAGAGAAATGGTGGCTGCATTAGATACAATAACAAACTGCCAGGGTGAAGCACGACATTGTGCCATTCCTCTATGCGCCTGTTGCTGATCCTGAGAGACATTTACAGCCCGTGCCTGACGTGAAAGTCTGACATCATTGCAAGATGTAAATCATATTTGGAAGGCTAACGGGGGGATGAAAAAAACAGCTGCTTCAGAGTCAGAACCAGCAAACATTGAGTCATATGTTGAAGATATATTGCAAGATTAACTCTTGAAGAATCTCTGCTTTTCCTATAGCAGCACATTTTTTAGATCTGTCTAGAGATCAAGATGTCTTGGGGAAAAATGAATAGATAACCTATTTCTTAGCATGGCATCTTCCTCTTTGACTCATGCGTTTAGCATTCATTCACAGCTCTGTTATGTAACGTTGATGAGCACATGCCCATTGTGTACAGCTATAAATCACCTCCGCTCTCCCGCGGCTTCCAGTGTTTACAGTAAACAGTGGGCTGGAATGTAAAGTTATTTCAGTAGGTTGGCCAGGACTCATTGTAGTGGTTGTGCCACAGGCCGTTAGGCCTACCCAGAGCCCCCCTGTACCTCATTATCTGATCAGGCCTGTTTGCTTTGCCTGGGTTCTGTTGCAGCTCTTCCCTCCACCCACAAAAGACAAACACAGACACAAACACAACAAGCCCACTTCCTCCAGATCCATTATTTCCCTCTTTTCACCCTTAACAACAAATTCTAGAAATCCAATCAGCCCCCATTTTGTCTATAGACTGAATGATCATGACAAGACGCAAGGTCAGTTTGGAAAAGACAAGACATTGAACTCTTATGAAGTACAGGGGGGAATTATCAAGGGAATTACCTCCTTGTTTACTATTTTGAATTGAGTTTATTCATTGTATTCAAATGAGAAGAGAGGATTCCAAAATGTTTTGCCAGGCAGCCTAATTTGATTTTTTTTTTTTTTTTTCAGCAAGGATGCATTCAATTGATCAAAAGTGACAGTAAGGACAAATAATATTACCACAATGTTTTTAAATAAATATTTTGAACATTGATAACAATAATAAAAGTTTCTTGAGCACCAAATCAGCATATTTGAATGATTCAAAGGATCATGTGACACAATACTGGAGTAATGATGCTGAAATGTCAGCTTTGCCATCACAAGAATAAATCGCATTTTAAAATATATTAAAAAAAGTGAACAGTTATATTAAACTGCAATAATATTTTACAATTAACAATCAACTATTATGTAAATGCAGCCTTAGTAAGCATTAGAAACTTATTTCAAAAAATCTTACTGACCCGAACCTGAATGTGTTTATTAAAGATACTAAATGTAAATATTTTATAAAATATAAATGTATATATAAATATAAGTGTATTTTATATACATTTTATCTTTCAGTATATTTATTAAATAATTAAAAGTAAAAATTAAATATAAAAAGTAAATTATAGCATTTAAAAACATTGAATCGGCCTGATTACATTGTTACAGTAACAAAAGTATTTTTTGTTTCCTAACCAACATTCCAGCAACAAGAAATGTGTCTGTCCTAACTGAACTCAAAACGCTGCATGATGCAACAACTTTTCTGTTTCTGCAACCATGCATTAGGTAACCCAAAATCTCACTTCTGATAACTGTACAGTAAACATCAAGTAATATGTTTAGATTAGATGTGATTGTGTGACATCATCATGCAGCAGTTTCACATTCAGTGCGGACAGACAAATTGCTTGATGCTGAAAACTTGTTAGGACAGTTTAAACCGCATATTGTAACTCTTTGCAGTGCAAACAGGTACTTAAAAACCTTAAGAGTGCAGTCTTTATACTGACCTCAACCACATTCTAAACCCAGTGAAAGTGAGACAGAAAAAAACAACAAAAGGCGTGTCTGTTCCTCTCTGATATAGCACTGCTGAGACATTGAGAAATCCTTGAGCTGGAGTAATGTGAGCAGTGGCCTTTATCTGTCAGGAGAAAAAAAAAGACTGAGGAAGAGTGAGTGAGAGAGAGCAGAGACAGAGCACTGTGTTGTGAAAGTGGAGATTAATACCAATACAGTGGAAAGAAGGAGGGGGAGCCAGGATAAAGTGGAGCTCTATCTCTCCTCCTCTTTTCTCTTGTTCCCTCCCTCTCTCCTCCCTCCCCCGGACTCCAGGAGTAGTAGGAGGTTAACGTGACTGTGAGAGCTGTACTTTAAAACAGCACAGCGGGCAGAACACACTCACACACTCAGACACACTTACAGCAGGAAAATCATTCTGAAACACAAGGTCTGTAAACACTCAAACAGTCACAATTTAAAAAAATTGTACTGTATTTTTTTAATGCTGAGTGAGATTTAAAAATGTTTTCATTCATTCAATAAGGAAATTAAGTTTGTTTCTGACTGAGTTTTGATTCCACAGGTCACTGTTGTCATTTCCTCTGGATTTCTATATGGATTTGGGACTTTAAACAATTTCAAAAGGGAAATATCAGAGACAGATCTCAATTTGTTGTTGGACTGTGAAGGAAGAAGATACCTGGACTCACAGAAGAGATGGACGCAGGCCCGTTGGCATCCGTGGCCGAGGGCTCTCCGGAAGGGGAGACGGTTTGTGCAGCTTTGGCCCGCTATGAAACCACATTGCGAGATGCCGTGCGTGAGATCCACGTGGACGTCAGCGCTTTCAAGCTAGGCATCGAACGGAGGCTGGAAGAGGCCATTCATGTAAGTGGACCTCTAGGCCGAGCTGTGGCGCAGCTGCAGCAGGAGAACCGGCAGCTCAGGGGTCAGTTAGAGGCCTTGACCCGACAGGTAGAGATGCTGACTGGGTCGGTGTGTGACAGAAGCGCACTTCTCACTGGAGGATCAGCGCCACCACAGACCAACAGCAGCACCACAGGGCATCAGTCTCCACCGTCTGTGGCCCCCAGCATTGCGGCTCTGACCGGCTCCGCCAGCGGCTCTGCCTCCAGCCCCACCACCACACGTTTCTCCAGCAGAGCCACCTTCTCTGTCACCAGCAAAACAAACGTGAGTAGACAACTGCAAGAATGAGTGGAAGCCTGACCTCGAGTGAGGTCATTTTGTGGAACTGGAAAAAATGAAGTAATGTGAGAAACCTTATGTTCGAAAACTAAATATTTAGACATATAGAGAAGCCCGAAGCTGGAAAACGTATACAAACGAACTGAATGTTTGTAAAGGCAGACCTTTGGCGCAGTCTTTTCACAGTCGTTTACTGCCACCATTTCAACCTAGTATTATGATGAAGTTAAGCCATGGCCATGAATTATGGTTATTGTACCACAGTTAGGGGTGTCCTTATAGGCACAAAGCGAATAAACAATTTGACCACCAAATAATTTTTTTAGGATGTTTACAGTTGACAAGCTACTAATCAACTTGCCGCATTAATATCAAATTTTGAGTTGGATCAGTTTTATAAAATGTATGTTTTTAGACTGCAAAGGCGACAGAATGAGCCAATGAGCTCACTGCACAACCTTCAAATATTTGGTCAGTATTGCTGTAACAGTTGCAGTTCTTTCAGAAATACTCCACCTTCGCCTGCTCCACCTGTATAGATCTGCTATTGGTAATTCATGTAGCTTACACTATATTGTACCGCAGCAGCATATCTTACTTGCTCACAGCAGTAGCAACCCCTGCACTTGCTCTGCAGCAGCACACCAGCAGCGTAGCAGATCTATTCCGCCAATACCAAATCAACATTGTCATACCCATTACCATGCCAAACACTCCGAAAGTTGGCATGACAGAACTAAGTTAATAATATGAGCATGGAATTACGAAAATAAATGAAAGTGGCTCTGATGCTGCATTTCATTTACACAGAAACAAAGCAGCATATTTTAGTACATCTTTTATGCAACGCTGTGCATTTATGCATAATTTGGAGCAGGAACTCGAAACTTTCACTCGGAGCCACCTTCACTTGCCTGTCTAAAGACTCCAGATTTTTGTGAAATGACACATTTTAATTAAAAACAATCACTTTGAAATGCTCAAACAACCCAGGTGTTTTGACCATGAGGCCATTTTAGCAGATGTCATTCATTCAAAGCATGTTTTATTTTAAAGGTACATTTCATAGTTTGCATATTTATAATGTTAACCCCCAAAGTTGAGGGTACGTATTAGGGTTGCACTATTTGGGGAAAATGTCATATTGCGATTACTGAGGTCAATATTGCGATTGCGGTTTTTACTAGGCTATAATAACAACGTTACACTATTTTAATGATATAGGTAAAATATTAATATTTAATATAGCGCACATATTTAGCAAAATAGCTACTGCTCTGTCTAGCCAACGTGCTATCAAATGGCTTTCCTGAGGTAAAATGTTATGACATATTGTTCTCCAGTTTTATTGACGCGTTGAAAAACACAGATTGATCGATATTTTGTATAAACATTTCGGTAAGTTGTACTGTCTCTTCCAACACACCTATTGTTCATTAGTGTTTATTTACTATTAACTAGTAAAGAGTAAGACGTTCGGTTCACGACCACGATCTGACTGTCACATCACATTTACAAGCGCCAAAAAGCTATTGTTTGAATTTTGTAATAAAACTGACAGAATCTTAGAGTTGAGAGAATCTGACTTTCCTATCAAAAGTAACCTGCTCTGTCTAGTCTGTCGGTGTCAGTGTCCACTTTGCTTGTGGGGCGTGAGAGCCTGTGAAATTTGTCAATTTCGTGAATCTGAGTTAACGCTGAGTGAGAGTTGGCAGCCCTGCTCTCTCTGCTCAGTGTCGGTTAACTTATTGCCAAAATATCGCCATATAACAGAGGTAGGCCTATCATATTTTCTGGCCACCAGTTCAGTGTCCGTCTCCTCGGCATCCATCTTCACCTGTTCTCCGCGCGGCACACTGGAGAAAGTCACGACGTGACCATAGGCGCCACTGCCTAAACTGAAAATGACTGGTCTTCTTTTTATTAGCGGTGTAGAAAATGGGAAACCGGCCGCTCTCAGAGAGAATGGGTTGTCATGTCCACACATGTATTTATTTATTTCATAAAATCGAAGCATTTTGCGTCATATAATCGCAAAGGCTTGACATCGCGATTGCGATATGATTAATCATGCAGCACTAGCTGCATATTCTGACATGATAGATAATGACTCTATTAAGAATTTAGGTAATTCAGCTCTATTTTAGGAGACTTTCTATTGAGTTGAACCTGTCACCAATGCCTTTGCAGCCCTTAGGCTACAGCTGCTGCCTGTGACATCATTAATCTAGAGCTCTGTGCTATGGAGTATAAAAATACTATCATTTGCATAGCATTCAAATTACTTTGGCTTGTTTCATAAGGTCTTGTTTTGTATTTCAGGTTTGTAAAAGGTATTTCTAAATCATAATTTCAGTAGCTGGGAGTGCAGTTGATTTTGGCTGTGAGTGAGAGTCAGTAGAGACAAGGAAGGCTGTTATCTTCCCTGCCACATCCACACCTGCCAACCGCATAATGAGAGAGCTGCATTCTGGGCTTCTAAAATACTCAGAGACTGTTGTGGCAGGTCTGCGGAGCACTCCCTTTCAGACCCAGCCTGCAGGAAAAAGTGAGCGAGAAAGACTGGAAAAAGACAGCGAGACTCCACATGGGGATGTGTGCTGGCCTGCCTCCACATGGCTGTTCTGTGAGCACCTGCAGATATCATGAGAATTACGCTTTATCTCACGCTCTTCCTCCTTACTCTGTCTGTCTATGATTCTTACAGAGCCTTGTTGTACTTTCTGTTCTTGGGAAATAACAGTTTATCCTGGGCTCAATCTCAGACTGCCGCCACTGTATCTGTGGCATTTCTTGTTCTCCCAACTATCATTTTGTCTCACACAACACACTCCAGTCTCCAGTCCACTTCATATCTTTATCACTTTCTCTCCCTCTTTGTCTTTCTTGCTCTCATTCTATGATTGGCCTCATTGAATTTAAGCTGAATTTAAATTGAGGTAGCAAACAAGATGTACAATTGAAATTCAAATTTTAATGTAGTAATAGCAATTCAAAGAAATTCATATCAGTAACTAAAAAGTTGATGGATGGATGGATGGATCATGAATGGATGGATAGGTAGAACAATAGATAGATAGATAGACAGATAGACAGACAGACAGATGGGTGAGCAGACAGTCAGATGAAAGAGAGATGATTTGATGTATGGATGTATGGATGAATGGAATGATTGATTGATTGATTGATTGATTGATTGTTTGATTGATGACAAAAAGATACCAGTATGTTTATGCTGCGTTGAATTTTCCGTCAAAACTTTAAATGCACATGAACCGGATCGTGCTGTGCAATCCTTTCAGAGTTCATGCGGCCAGCGAAATGCTTTTGCTCTGTCCTCACTCTGTGCTGGCTCCACAGAGAAGTTCTGCACTGCTGTTGCCAATTACCGCAGCATTTCTGTGGTTTCAAAGGACCATTGTGTCGACATTCTGCCTCATTTGAAGTACGTTGGGTGAGTCAGGATTTGAAGAACACCCAGGACACCTTCCTCCTTTCTTTCTTCACCAAAATGTGGTGTAGATGTAGCCCTGCCGGCTCCTCTGGAGTCTCTCTTGCTCGGAGGACAGGTGCTTGGCTGGGAAGGGAACCACACCTGTGGAGCGTGGTCTCTCAGCACGATCACACTTGGCCCCGAGCACAAAGACTCGTTACTGCCAATGTGAATAAATTGTTTAGGGGTCAGTGGGTTATTTTTGATTCTACTGTGCCTCAATATAGTCACTGCATTGTAAATGTCAGATTCTTTGACTCCCACTGGAGGACCTGTGTGTGTTCGGCTGTGCTTCTCCAGGGCAAGTGAGGGAGACAGTGGAGATTGGGGTGGGAGGAAGATAAGATTTGCACGGCTGTTATCTGTGGAAACTCCGTTAAGGCACATTTAAAATCTCAGTGAAAGGATATAAACACACACAGATGCCCAGAGACACAAATAAGTTAACAGATATTGTAAATATTTAAACATTAACTCAGTTGATTTCCTCTTAGCTTCAATCCCCAAATTATGGAGATTATAAGGCCTGTGTTTGGCCTCCGGATTCTTGCTCTTGTCTAAGAGTTTTTAGTTTTTTTTTTAGCTGCTCTGCATTGTGCTCCAAGTTAGCACTGCATCACACTAGATGTTAGCAGCTGTCTTCTAGCATCTTGGTTCGGTTGCTAACCTGGTTGACTTGCTAACATGGTTGACAGTGGGGTTCAGAAATCTGTCGACTAACAATTTTGTGTTGTAGTTCTCTAGACAGTTCATTCACAGTTCATTTTTACACAGTTTTAGTCAGTTTGTCTGTTGACAACATATCCGTCAGTATTTTGTCATTTCGATTGATTTTAGTCAGTTTTAATGAACTAAAATAGCATCTAATTTCAGCTGAATAAACATTTTAGTTTGCGAGACAGTACAAAATATATTCAAACCTTGTATTTTTTTCTAGTTATATTTTCATCAACAATGTTTTTAATTATTGCCAAGACACACTTTTTTAAATCATCTTTTTGTTGATGAAAGAAAAAAACTTTATTGATGAACATTTTCTTGAACCAAACTAGCCCTAAGAATTAAGATGTATATTGTTTTTACTGAGGAGCTCAAGAATGTGTATCCTTCTTTCCTGTGGTCAAACTTTTCAAGAACTTTCAAACTGACAAAGAACCACTAACATTCATAAATTTGACATACACCGTTTACCATGCTATGACATAAGCATAAACATTTACATCTTTCCTATCATGTTTATACACACCACACATCTGTAGCAACAACCTTTTCTCCTCTACACACACACACACCCCATGTTGCCAAGAATTACCAAATTACCATAATAGTACTTCAAATCCCACGTTTGGCTCTGGCAGTGTGAGAAACACCCTCCTCACTTTGGCTTACCTCACCCCAGAGTGCCAGTACATCTAGTTTTCAGTCCACACAAGCATCTAATATTACCATAGATGAGCTGTTTTTAAAACATGAAGCCCAGAAAGGAATGTCGTTTGATCTGACGTGCTTTGCTTTAAATTCAGTTTTGATGTTCGGAATTTTCTAGATTTGGATAGTCTACCAGGTAGCCAAGCAGGCCTCAGAAGGCTTAAAGGCTGAGCATTTGTTTGCAAAGATTCACTTAAGCGTCCAAATTTGCAAATCCACTGGACTCCTGACTTTTATTTATGAGGCGAAAGTGTTTGAAAATGCGCCTGTGTAGTTTCACACCTTAGCAGGAGGTATTAAGTAGCTTATTCGAACATACTAGTGTGTGTTTGTTTGCATGTGTTTGCCTGAGATATGCTCAATGTTTCCAGCTCGGACTGGCCCAAAGCCAAAGTTCTCACAATGGAACGGAACGTTTAATCTCCTCCCGTTGCCCTGCCTGTATCTCCATGTCCAGCACAGATTCCTGGCAGAGAAGAAGTAGCAGAACAAAAAACCTTTGCACAGCTATTAATACAGTAGAGTGCAAGAGAGAGAGAGAGAGAGAGAGGGTGAGAAAGAGGGAATGTGAGAGGGAGGGTGGAAAAGAGAGAATAGATTGTGGATGGGAGGCTAGAGAAAGGCATCCAGCCTCTCCCATGCTGCCCCTGGCTCTCCTAATTACTTCCAGACAATGCCATGTATTTTCATCTCCATGGTTACAGGTTAATAATTCGTTGTTTACGGGATGACCTCACTGCCCTTCAGGAACCATTGTCCCACCTTGTAGGAATGCAGATGTGCAGAGAATTTAAGTGAGGAAACTCTAGTGAAGACCTTGCTTATCCACCGTGCATGGGGTCACATTACCACCCATGTGTGTGTCACTGGAGCAGAGTACAAGGCTGCTGGTATCTCAGCTGGTGCTAGGAAGTCTAAACCAAGCTAAGCTCTTAGATATTGTGTGCAAACTGCTGTGTATTCCTGGAATGGTTTCTTTTCTCTCTCTGGCCTGAGGCGTTGTGTTTGACCACTGCCCAGGTCTGTGTTCTCCATTTGCAGGTGGGGCTTTAGATGTATTGCGTCCCTTTAGGCTACAACCCATCAATCGCGCTGCAGTGAATCATATTGAAGTGGAATCATGGCCACGTAGTATTAATCTGATGAGGGTTCTCAAGAGCCCAGGAGCTCCTGCGTCAATCCGTCAGGACACACATGATTGTTTACTTATGAGTAATGGACAGTTTAGTTTTTGAGAGCGCTACATGCGCACTTCCCACTATAAGGTTGTTTGGTAAACCATTATGTGTACACACAGTAAAAATGTTTTGTTAGGCAACCTGAAATGTTCTTGTGGTAGCATCTAAAATAACCATGTGGACAGTAAGCAGTGGTGGACGAAGTACTCAAATCAAGTACTTGAGTAATACATACAGATACCCTAATAAAATAATAATCCAACGAAGTATCAACCCACCACTGATGGAAGCAAATTATTTTTACTCCTTTATTGTAGTTAAGTAGATTTTTAAATATCTCTACTCTAAAGTTTCACTACTTGTCTACATTTAGCAGGCTTAGCCTACAATATGTCCTTTTACTTCACTACATTTTTAGAAAAACATGTTCCTGAATTCTGATTTGTGAACAAATTCTTTCAAGCCAATTTTTCATTCTTTTGAGAAAGTTATTTTCAATTAATCATTTGAACTACTTCACAAATAACATTGAATGATTAAATTGTAAATTCAACTGATCTGATTGCAGCAAAGAACTCAAAGATTCAATGATCTGATAAAGACCTGATAACGATGTCCGATTTGTAAACAAATCATTCTTTTCAATGAATCGGTTGAACCAGTTCACATACAGCACAGAATGATTTAACTGTGATTTCAACTGATCTTATTATATCAGTTAACAATGCATTGATAGTGGAGACCTGATGTCCAATTTGTATCATTCAAATGCATCATTCTTTTGAACAAACTCTTTTCAGTGAATCACTTGAACCGCTCACAAATGTCAATAATGAATCCATTTGTGAATTTGAGAGATTTATTGCATCAGTTAACAACTTAGTTTCAATTCTGATTCAATTATCCGGTCGAGACCTGCTCCAAGACTTGATGGCAATGTCCGATTTAGTTTGTTAGTTAGTTAGGCTAGTTAGTTTGAAATGCTTCGATTCACAAATATCATTGTTAAACTTACTGATTCAGTACTTTAGTTGAAGTGACTCTCAAGCTAACAAAACAAACTGATGAATTGAATTTGAATATGCTGAATAATAATTATTTATAATAATGTCATATGACCAAATCCACCTGACTACATTAAATTACACCAATGAAATTAAATCAGAAGGTCAGATTCAGGGCTTGAATTTATGGCCCGAAGGACCATTTTTATAAGGCTTTTTTACAATGTAATTTGTGAGTATGTGGGAGTGAAAATGAAGCACACCCAACTAACTCCCTGAGAAATTATTGTAGTTCCCACACAGTGTTCAAACGTCTCTCTCTCTCTGCTTCTCTGCGCAGGTTTTCTTTCCATTCCTGCTTCTGCTAGAGGAGAGAAATTGCAGGCTTTGTGGTGCTTTAAAAACAGGTGTTTGGGCTTCTTTCTGCATGAACACTTGAGTTTTTGGAGGAAATTACAGAGCAAAGACCCTCACAAACCAGGCATCCCGTCCCCATTTGTCTCAACTTTATAGACTCTACATCTCTCTGATTTTCTAACAGCAGGAAAAAGGACCCTTAAATTACTGTCAGCCAAATTAGGGCAAACATGTCTCTCAATCACAAATTATACATTTGCTTTTTACACTGTTGATTTATGCCTTAAACAGTATCCACTTTACGTTTTCTGATCATAACCCTCACTTCTAAAATGAGCCCAGCTATTTGTACATTGGAAAAATATAAATAGCATTATCGGCATGGCTTATTAATACCAGAGAAGGCCTTGAAAGAGCTGGCTATCTGTAGAATTTGAGAGACTGTGGCTGGAATGAGTCCACTGAACCCTCCAGAGTTCTCCCACAAACATGCCCTCTATTGTTGTTTATGTTCCATTCCATTCCCCCGCCACCACAACGTTCCAAGAATCTCAAATGTCACAGAGACGCAAGAATATCCCCTCAGATACGTTTAAAATCAGACCCTCACACACAAAGAGCTTCATCAAAACTGGCATTCATCTCTCTGATCATACACAGAGCAGCTCTCTGTTTTCTCTAGCAGTCACAATGCTCAAGCGGCCACACTCCCATCAAATCACTCAGAGATTATATACAATACAACCTTGTGATTATCCACAGGAAAAAAATCTCCTTTTATGCACCCCAGCATTGCACAGGCAGGCTGCCAACACGCTGGGGAAATTCTTATTTTGCCGTAGAGGGACATTTAGACTCACATTAAAGGTTTTCTGTAAGGGGAGTCCATTGTCTGAACGGATTGTACATAGTAACCACATTTAGAGGCATTCGGTTTATGTAGGGCTATTGTAGGACAGCACAAATAGACTGAAGACTCCTCAAGGCCTTTTCTTGTCTCCTCACCTGCAGGAGTGATTACTGTGTCTCTGAAGGGGCTGCATTTAGTCTTCTAGTGGTCTGTTTTGTATAGTCTGGGAGGCGACGCTGCTCTCCACACCACCCTCATTGTCTTTGAGTGTCCTCACTTATGGAGGAACAGCACGTACATGAGACAAGTGACCCTCCCTGAGGACAAAAGTATGGACTGTCCAGTTTTTTCCCCTTCTTTTTTGTGGCTAGAGAACTCGAGCTAAAGTTGAGCTGAACAACTAAACGTTTATATGTTGATGATAATTGATATTGAAAATAGTCATTTAAATGAATCAGTTGAACAAGGTTACAGCAGTAGCAGTGAATGAATCAATTGTGAATTCTGACTGCAGAAGTTAATAACTCAATGATTCAATGATTCGGATTCGAGGCCCAATGGCTATATCCGATGAATGAATGAATGAATAATTCCTTGAGCCGATTCTTTTCAATTGATCAGTTGAATAAGTTAAAACATTACATTTAAATGATTCATTTGTGAATTCGACTGATCCAATTGCAGTAATTAACCTCTAAATCATTCAGTGATTTGCTTGAGGCCAAATAGCGATATCCGATTCATGAACAAATCCTTTTTTGAGCCAATTTTTTTCATTGGTGAGTTAAAGCAGTTCAAATAGCATTACAATTATTAAATAGTGAATTTAAATTATCTGATTCCATTAGTTATCAAGTCAGTGATTCAATGATCTGTGCGAGAACTGTTTTGAGACCCAGATTTGTGAATGAATCATTCTTTTCAGATTGATATTAAAAATAGTCCAATTTAATTAGCAATTAGTCTTATCTTCATCACTTTTTTTAGTATTCAAAAATCTATTTTTAATTAGGTCAAATAAATAATAGTGATAAAATGCTGTTCTTTAAATACCTGAATGTACAACTTACACTTACATGTACAGTGATGAGTCATTTTAATCAAAACAATATTTTTTTGGATGTTCATTTAAAAAATATTAAAATGAATTAAAAATGAACTGTAATTAATTCAAATCTTTTAATATGAATAATAACTTTAATAAGATTGAAAAATAAAAGCAAAATAAAAAACTCATAGCAATACAAAACTATGTTCATACTGATTATCTAATTAATCAGTTAATTAAAGAAATAATGGACAGATTAATCGGTTATCAAAATAGTTGTTGGAGCCTTATACTAAAGTGCTTTTCCACATGTTCTGTCTCACCTCCCTATTTCCTGCACTTGTTTTATTGCTTCTCTCTATTAATGCGATGACGCATTCTCTGGGATTGGGAATGTGTTGTTCCTGGAAAAAAAAGAGCAACTGGGGTGAGTGCATGCAGTTCAGTGAACATGTGAGATGGGTGTGGTAAGATTCCCCCCACACCTCTTAATTTAGCCCAGGGACCGATCAGCAGGTGACCTCTGTGCCAGAATAGTGCCTGAACCAATACATTTGCAAGGAATTTCAGATATAAACCTTAATGGCTGCAGGCAGTGTTTTCTGTTTTATTCAGGCTGCCCAAAATCACTGTAATACAGGTCACGTGTCTCCTGATGCCCTAGAGACACTGACATATGACACAGTCCAACAACAGACGTTCGCAGTGCAGCAACTCCAGCACTGGATTGAGCCGAGAACCTCCGTGTTCAGCCAGCAAATCAGAGTTGGATACGTTTCATGGCTGGGGTGAATTTTGTCTCCCCCTATCTCCTTCTCTCAATGGGACAGGCAGCTGCTCCCCCTCGACCGCACGCCCCTCCAGCATTCTTTAGATGTGATGTCACCTGGCCTCCTTCTCTCAAGTTCACTTACTCCTTGAGTCTCATTAAGAAGTTATTTCTCTTTTAAAATGCAATGCTTTCCTGATTGCATGCCTGGTTTTTAATCCCTGTGTGTTTTGCATTTGCATTCATAAACAAACACTTCCTTATAGCCTGTGCACATTTGTTTGCTTATTAGCATGTGTTTGCATGTACTAGTGAGGTTCAGGCCACACACAAAAGAGCTTTTTAAAGTCTATTGATAAGCTGCCAGGTAATTAATGACAGCACCAGAGATAACTAAACGTGCACTGTCATTCTTTTGGTTTACTTCCAGGCCCTTAAAAACTAGTCCGCCACCCGCTTAGGAGACAATCTGCTTTAATAATGGTTAGCTCATTGCAGCCGATGCCAAACATCTGTATCAGTATAACTATTTGATGGTTGAGGTTTAAAGGAAATGAAGCAAGGCGGCGAGCTTCATGTGTCAGTGTGTAACTTCAAGGCACATATATCAACATGTGATCTTGCATTTAGGTCACGCAGAAAAGTGAATGGAGGGTAGAAGTGACTATTAAAGATTAAAATAGACCAGCAGCAAAATCTGTATTGATAACCCACATCGGCCCTGATCCAGAGCTTTGATTTCTTTTTAAAGGAGACTAGGCTTCTTTAAACGTTACTGGTTTCCATACTGAATCAAAGTGAACCATCAATCAAATGTCTTCTGATTAGAAATCTGATTAGATTACGTCATTAATTTACTTTTGCAGAATGTGCCCTCCTGAAAAACACATTTGGAGCCACTTTGTCTCTTTTCATATCTTTGATTGGGGTTTATTGGATAATCACATCAGTTGTCTCATGTTCTATACCCTGTTTTGGTGCTCATCTATTTGGGACAGTGCCTCTCGTAAAGGATACTTGTTTTTAGGGGCACCAGGGATTGATATCTTTCTTCAAATTCTGGATAATACCAATAAGCTGATTATTATTTTTATGTTGGTGCTATATGTAAGAATTGTAACTATTTTCTATTGCCAATGTGTGCACACCTTGTAGAAAAACTTAAAAAACAAGACCTCCCCAGACTTCCTAGGTTGTCTATGAAAGCCTGTAGACTGATTTTTATGCAATGGACGGGTTTCGGCAGTAAAATCCAAAGGACGTGATGGTTACACACGCTTCAGAGAGCCTCGCTTCCGTTCAATGACACATGAAATGAATGCTTATACAATGTTCATGATAATGCCGAAAAAGCCATTCTGTACTGTAATGTCAATGTGGCATGCAAAGAAAAGGGATTCATTCAAACTATTGTCTCACATAGTCAGATCTTTAGTCTATAGTCTCAAATATAGGCCTGCTTTATAATCAAAATATCATAACAGTGTGATTGAAATGACCTCATCTGTTGACAAGATGCCGGTGAATTGCAGAGCTGGTCCAAATGTCCACATAGCCATGATCAGATGCTTTCATAACTGCTGCTTTCTCACTGCTGTCATTTTTGTTGTGTGATTCTTTTGTTATTGAGAGGTAAGGGTCAGGGTGTTAGCTGCAAAGATATTTTCAACTTTTTACTTCTGAGCAAAGAACGAAAAAAAACTTCGCCGTGAGTATATTGAGGCCTCGAATCACATTCAGTCTCTTGTACGTTACATGTGCACTAGCAATAAGTTGCTGGCTGCAGTTCACTTAATGGCCACCAGTGTCGCTTATAACCAGGGTTTCTGAATTCTACATATAGCCTTTTTAAAATGCGGGACACACCAAGCCGACATCCAAGAACTAGCAGTGACAAAAGATGACTATGTTGTCGCCTCTCGTCGGCTGCATCTCGGCCAAAAAGCTACTAAAGCAAAAGAACTAAAGGCGACTGTCAACTAAGCAGACCGACGCTCAAAAACGGCTCGACATTATAAAAAATTGTTTTGTCTAAAAAGAAATCTCTAAAAACTAAAATCAATCATATTTATATGCTACAAGTGAGTTAAGGCATCACAACATCATAATGTACGGTATCAAAAATAGATATTCATTCTGACATTTGCTTAAGATTACATTGAAGTGTTACTAAATTAATAGTCTTCTTAAAGATTAAACATAAATGCTGCTTCTCTCTCTAACAGAGCATTGAGCGAGATGAGCCCATTGAAGTGGATCCAGCACCAATTCCCCAAGGCTTGGAGAATGGACACTTATCCTCAACAGGTATTACCCATAATTCCTTCTGGAAAGCCTATTCTATGTTCCCTTAACAAAAGAAAGATAGGTAGATAGATAGATAGATAGATAGATAGATAGATAGATAGATAGATAGATAGATAGATAGATAGATAGATAGATAGATAGATAGATAGATAGATAGATAGATAGAGATAGATAGACATACTGCTTCAGTTGTAACATATTTACATCCTCTATCCAATCAGAAAACTCTACTATGCCTTTGAGGAGAAACTCACCACCCAACGGTGTGTCACAGGAGAACTCGGCCTCCGTTCCCATGGCGATGCCACACCTGCCAATCACAGCAACCACAAAAGTGGCTGACTCTGCAGTTATGAAGAGTCCTGAGTCACCTGGTAGCCCGATGCAAGCAATGCCTTCAACTATAACAGATTCACTGACAAACAGTCATGCAGTCGATAACCAGCCACAACTAGAGTCTCCTGTTAATGCAGGTATGACTCCATCACAGCTTCACAGAGTAAGGTTACAGATGACTCTTTCTGCTGTCAGCACCTAAAGGTGTGTGTTGGTCTTGTGGTTACAGAGCCGTCTGTGAAAACATGGGCTCCAACTCCAGCCAGGACTATGGGCTCTCCACGGCTTAGTGGTAGGACAAATTCAACCAACTTCTTTGACTCATATTCACAGCATGTGATTTTATCATAAAGTCTGTCTCATTGTTTGTGTCACTCCATGTTTTGTCTTACAGAGAAAGCATCTTCAGCTCCGGCCAAGTCAGTGACTTACTCTGGGCTTTTCTCACACAATACAGACAGGTGGGTAGAGTATGAATATATGTAAATGCAAATAGAATTTGCAATATTGTCTCACTTAGCAAGACAGCCTCATAAAAATGGTAACACTTTACAATAAGGTTCAATTTGTTAGCATTAGTTAGTTTATTAGTTATCATTAACTAACAACAAGCAATAGTTATACTAATACTTAAAGGGTTAGTTCACCAGAAAAAAAAATAATTGGCATCATTTACTAACCCTCATGTCGTTCCAAATACTTTCATTCATCTTCGGAACATACTGTAAAGGAAGTGTGAAGTGTTATGAAGTGTTACCAAAAAATTATAATATTTCACAGACCTGAAATGTTGCTCAACCATCTCTTTCTCTTTGCATCAGGAATGTGGATATGCCAGGAGATTTATCTTTCGGCAGAGGCATTGAGCGCAGACGGGAGCTTGTGAGGTCCCAGACTTTACCTCGAAACATTGGAGCCCAGGCACGCAGGTCCATTTTTGAGAGGCTGGACTCTGAAAACAACAGGTAATGGAATTGTCCGTTTTGTGCAACCACGTGCTTTTTTAATGCTCCTCAAAGTCAATCCAAGTAAAAACCTCTTGCTTTGATCTTTCCCAACTCAGTCGACCCAAACCAGTGGATTCCAAACCAAAGCTAAAACGCTCTCAGAGCTTTGGAGTATCAAGTGCTAGCAGTATCAAGCAGATTCTTCTGGAGTGGTGTCGATCCAAGACTATTGGGTACCAGGTAAGATATTCCATAGACGTCATGGGACTTCTCTCAAATCAGAAGAAAAAAGGGAGCTTTTCCCACATATCAACAAGGCCAGTGTATTAAAACTAAGAAAGGTTTAACAACACTTCAGCCTGATAAGATGCAGATTATCCTGCCTTATAGGGCTTCCTATACTGTTATTTTAAGATTGAGCTCATTATAAAGTGTTATTCTGTTTATTGGCTTTAGCATATCAACTTTATTAACATCAGTAAGATTGTGAATTATGTTCGTGGTATTAGGATTCCTCTGCATCTATATTCTGACTTATTCTAGTGCGGCTTTGCAAACCAGCCCATGTGGCTCTAGTTAGAGATAGTAAATTAACGGTCAAGCCTAATTTAGTATCAAGAGAGAGCTGTATGTAAACATGAGAACCAGAGTAAACAGCTGGCAAACATGCATGAAGATTTCGATTTCCCTCAGTTAAAGAGACTGTCTTTGCCTGTCAGATTTGCCAGCTATACGGATGAGTAAATATAAATATTACTATAAAATACCATAAATTTCAGCATATGAAGATAAAAGTCAGACAACAATAAAACATCTGCTCTGACAACCACAAGCAGTTCTGCAGAATCTCAAAAGACGTTCCTTTCGCTTACTCACTGATCAAGAGGAACAAATGATAGAAGAATAATACCTTATTTTTGTAATCTATTGTTATTCATTATTCATTTCCGTTTTAGTTTTGGATTCATAAATGCTTAATTGATTTTAATTCCTGCACCCTACTCAATTTTGCATCATCACAAAAATACATTTTTTTTATTTTTTTTTATTTCAGTTTTAGTTTTAGTTATTTTAGAACATCAAGTTAAACTAAATGAAGATGAGAAATATTGACTTGTCATCTAGCTGAAATAAAATAAGTTTTATTATATTATATTATATTTTACTTTACTTTATTTTAAAGTGTGTGTATATATATACCCAGTGTCCTGTGACATATAATAGCTTTACTCTCTCCCGTTAATCTGCAGAACATCGACATTCAAAATTTCTCATCCAGCTGGAGTGACGGCATGGCATTCTGCGCCCTAGTCCACTCTTTCTTCCCTACAGAGTTTGATTACAACGTCCTGTCCCCTGCCGAGCGCAAACATAACTTCGAGCTGGCATTCAGCACTGCAGAGTAAGTCACTGGAATGGAGGCGACTCTGTTCACCCTTTTGACAAAAGCATTGAGATGTCGACACTTCATCTCCTTTATCTCTTGAAGTTGAGTAGTTTGTCTGGTAATACTTTATTTGAATGTGTCCTTGTTACACATGTTACATGTATTTACTATAGTAATAACTATAAATTAGGCATAATTACATGCAAATAGCCCTAAACCAAAGCCTAATCCTACCCTAACTCTATAGTAAGTACATGTAGATAATTACTATTACTCAGTACTGAAATGTTTAATCACACTGTAATGGGGACACATTAAAATAAAGTGTAACCGTTTGTCTTAGTGTCATCCCTTTATCATACTGAAAAGATGACTGAAATACAATACTGTTCAAAAGTTTGGGGTCAGCAAGATTTTAGTTTTTTAAGAAATGAATACTTTAAGGGGCGGTTTCCCGGACAGGGTTTAAATTAAAGGGACAATGTGTAGTTTTTTAGGTATTTTATTATCTAAAATCAATATTTTTATTCATAAATAAGTCCTCAATGGTGTACAAATACCTCTGCCAATTATCTGACTTATCCTCATAAACAAAGAATTTATTATCTTTATATACATGTGACGGCAAGGTCCATGGAGGCTTCCATGTCGTTCCGCCATCTTGAAAAACTATAATAGCAGAGAGGGTCAAAAAGTACTAGGCCAACGCGTTTTTCCACAACGCGTTTTCATTCAGAGCCAGCGTCACGTACTTGAAAGCAGCAGAAACGGAGGAGCAGAGCAGTGAGAGGTGCTTGTCACTGCCCCGGGAAGTTTTAAAGGCTGCATTGCATAAGATCCAGCAGTATATTTAACCGTATAGGCATGGGGTACTTTTATCCCTTTATGCACCAAACACATCTGGTGGGTTTGCTGCCAAAAAGCACTT
Organism: Siphateles boraxobius; assembly: GCF_051911475.1. Lineage (NCBI taxonomy): Eukaryota > Metazoa > Chordata > Actinopteri > Cypriniformes > Leuciscidae > Siphateles > Siphateles boraxobius. Next base: position 25,284,501 of record NW_027509186.1, on the reverse strand, counting down.
TTTTTGTTTCATCTGACCATAGAATCCCTTTTGAAGTTCCAGTCGTGTCTGACAACTGAATTTGCTGGAGTTTATTTTTGGATGAGCGAGGATATTTTTCTTGAAACCCTCCCAAACAACATGTGGGGATGTAGGGGTTGTTTGATATATTTTTGTAGGCTTTCTGACCCCAAGACTCTACAATTCTCTACAATTGTAATTGTAATGGTAATCTCTACAATTCTCCATCTTTGATCCTTGGAGAGTCTTTGGCCACTCAAACTTTCATCCTCGCCATCCATTAAGGCAATATAGACACATGTCCTCTTCCTGGCAGATTCGTAACATCTTTAGTTGATTGGAACTTCTTAACCCTTTTGCACGTACGATCACACCGGTGTGATCAGTCTTGGCATCACACCGGTGTGATTAGAACGGTCAGTGCATCACGTGATCAACTTCTAAATTCAAACGTGCTTTCGCGCGTTGACTGGCGCTGAGCCAGAGACAGACGCACTCAGTGCTGTCATATATCACAACTATTGAGTGTTTTCAACCACATAATGTTTATTTTAGGTTTCAGACACTTAAATACACATAATTACTAGCAAAACAATGATTTTGAGTTTGTAAAAAACACACTGATGTCTATGGAAGCGGCAATAATTCTTCTTCCTTTCCATTATAATAAGACAACACTTTTAATCATATCAGATACACATTGTGTAAGTAGCTTTACATTTTATCCTATTCTTCTCCCAGTTCACCGGCCACCTACTTTCATGTATTTCGTGAGAAGTGAAGGAATTGACGTGTTGTAAATCCAACAGATCCGATTCTCTGAACTGTGAAACAAACTAACATGGCGCCGCCCATTGCGCATACAGCTCTACTAACGCGATCGTTATAAAGGTGTTTAAACAACAAAACACTTCCACTTGCACATATTTGACAATCGGAATATCAGTGTTTCATGCTATAGCTAATACATTTGTGAATATTTTTAATAAAAAAGGAAAAATTACATAAAAGCAGATCATCATTCATTCAGCGCTGTGTTGTAGTTGCGCCGTGCCACGTGACAAGCAATGACGCGTCACCATGGAAACATTAAAGTGACATGTTCTAAATAACGGTCGCCTTGAAAAACTCACGCTGGGGGGTCAGTTAGAATATTTTAAACTTACGTGTGAAAGGGTTAATTATTGCCCTGATGGTCAAAATAGGGATTTTCAATTCTTACAGCAATTTTCTTACAGCCACTTTCTATTTTGTGAAGCTCAACAATCTTTTGATGCACATCAGAACTATTTTCTTTGGTTTTACTCATTGTGATAGATGATTAAGGGAATTTGGCCTTTGTGTTTCCTCATATTTAAACTCCAGTGAAACAAGAAGTCATAGCTGGACAATTTCATGTTCCTAGTCACCCTGGTGTGCTAAAAAAGGTAAATATTAATGGGAAGATACTTCAGAGATATTTTACTCGAGAAAAATTCTAGGGGTGCCAATAATTGTGGCCAATGTGTTTTGGAGAAAAACATTTATTTCATAATGTTATTTTCCCCCCCAATTGCAATGCTTTGACTTCAATGAAAGGTTAGATTTTTGCAAATTCTTTGAATGAAATAACAAAAGATAAACAATGCAGATTCAGATTTATTTTTTACAGCCATTTTTGATCATATTTACCAGGGGTGCCAATAATTCTGACCACAACTGTCTGTATATATATATGTATACTAGTAATACATGTTTCTTCTTTGAAGCACAATGTTAATCTGAAGTTAAACCTGCCTCCTGGTAGGTTTAATTTAAGCCTCAATTTAGTCCTGGGGCTAAAGCAAGTCACTGTAATATTCCTCCAGGAAATAAGTTTATTAAATTCTGGAATAAACTAAATCTAGGACTACATTTTAAAGCAATGACAGAGAAAGCAGATTTCTGTTAATCTGGTTTAAAGGGCCATTTTAGTCTAGGACTAGGCTTAATCTCTGTCCGGGAAACCGCCCCTAAGTCAAAGGTGTCAAAGTCAAATGTGCATAAGTCACACTAAAGAGATTTGTAATGTTACAAAAGATTTCCTTCAAATCAATGCTGTTCTTTTGAACTTTCTATTCATCAAAGATTCCTGATGAAAAAAGGATCACGGTTTAAATTGTAATAATTACACAATATTACTATTTTTCTGTATTTTGACACAATAAATGCAGCCTTTTCAAAGACAATAAAAAATTGCATTGACCCCAAACTGTAAAAAACGTATGTACTTTTTGCAGGGTATTAAAGGATGACATGATTATGTCATCATGTTCCAAAAATCATTTCAAAATGATTGTCAAAAAAGCTGCATATAACAAAAACATAATCCATATAGATAATGCGCTATATTCAGAGAGCTCTGAAGATTCTTTCAAAATCTCTTTTTATGTTCAATGAAAAAATAACACAAGTTTGGAACATATTCATGTTCATTTAAAAGCGCCAATAAAGTATTAAAAGTCTTTAAATAGGAATGGACCAGACAGATGAGATGTGAACTTGATGTGACCTGACCTAAGAACCTATACAGAATGATTCCAAAATGCAAGTTGACACAAATCATCTGCAGTTGTGCTACACATCACCTCACAGTACGGCACAAAAGATAATGTTACTTAGTTTCCGATGCGTCTGAGTATATGGTGTCCGTAACCGGCACTTTAAACCACTAAAGCAATGCATGCCAACAAATCCCAGTTGAGCTCAGAGGAACCTCCCCTTTCCCTCAACCGGCTACTTAGCCCTGCTGCAGCATGACATAATTCTCCCAGTGTCCCAATTCCCACATCCAAATATTAACATAGAGCTAAAACTGCACTATTAACGTCATCTGAACATATGTATTATGGTTATCATATAAACTTAAATAGTCAACAGACATGAAGAATGAATAGAAGCAGTCATACACGTCCACTCGTTAAATCTGTGTCTCTCTATTTCCAGGAAGAAAGCTGGCTGCGATAGGCTTATTGAAGTGGAGGACATGATGGTGATGGGCAGAAAGCCAGACCCCATGTGTGTCTTTACTTACGTCCAGTCACTATATAACCACTTGCGCAAGTTTGAGTGAGATCTTGGCCCATTCAGCCCCAGTGGAACACTCTGCACTGCGCTCTGCTGGACAAAACTGAACTCTGATATAGATACTATGGTTTGGGGTTGCAAAATGTCAATGGGAACCCAGACAATTTCAAGCATGACGCTTCTACGGTTGCATTTTTAGTCAAGAAAAGGCCATCGACTATTTATACAGACCCTTGAGGCATGGCTTTTGTGTATGGCAGGCTCTTTTTACAAATTGTGGCCTCTGATTTATCACAAAACAGCTTGGTTACGCTAACTGCATTATGGAGCCATTTTATAGACTGCAAAGATAAAGACATAGAAATGTATTAGTGGATTTCATATTTACTAATGAAAGATAGAAAGATATAGAATGTACAGGAAATAAGGTACAATACATGTTCTCAGACAGATCAGCACATTTTTTATAGGTTTTGTCTTTTTTTCTCATTTTCAGAGAGCTGCCCATTTCTGGTTGTCTTTTATACTGTGTCTGTAGCTCAAATACACAGGTGCATGTGCAGCATGTACAGTACACAACATACAGTAAGCACTGGATCTACGTTATAACAGGAAATGCTGTAAACCTGGTTAAACAGTGAGCATCACCAGGGAGTGTGATATATTAAACTTTTTTTTCTTTTCTTTCGAATGCTTTTGACTCAACTTTAGCTTTTTGGATGTTTTTTTATTATTATTTTCTTGTAAAAAAAAGAAAAAGAAAAAAAGATGACATTTTCCCACACTATGTCTTGTGAGTCATTAACAATTACAATAAACATCAAAGCACAAATCATTAACAACCATGTCTCTTAGTTATAACTGAAACCAGAAATGACACTCCTGTACAAGACAGTCCAATAAATACTAAGGCAGTAGATGTGGAAAACAAGACAACAATATGACCATAATATACATTCCGGTGGCTTGAAGTGGTTTCCAAAAAAACTGATTGATTCGAATCTTATAGTAAAAGGATTTTGCAAAAGAATCCTTTAAATTAAAATGTACATGTAAGATCAAGACTAATTTGTTAAACTCTGTTAGACATCTCACTGTTTGGATTTGGAGGAAGAATAAAACAACAACAACTGTAAGCTGTACAGAAAGAGTGACACAAAATATGTGGAAATATTGGATGATGTTAGTTGATATTAGGGCTCTCCAAGATCTCCCTCCATAGTCCGGACAAGAACATAAAGCTCAGCAAGACCGACAACAGATGCTGCAATCACAGCAGCCAATACTCTCTAAAAGAAAAGAAAAACACACATATAACCATTAAAAATGTTTAGTTCCAAAACACCTTAATTTTTTACAGTGCATTGATTGGTGTGAATGCTGTGTGCACTTACTGCTGTCGTCTCTGTGAAGATATACTGGCTGCCCAGATATGAACAAGCAAATGCTGCAACTACAGTTACCAGGAAGTTGAATACAGTAACAACAACTGCCTTCACAGAACGTACTGCAGAAGACAAAAGGACAAGATGAGAATCATAATAGGGAGACATTAAAAATGAGAAGAGAAAGGGGAACATCCTTACCTTGTCTTCCAAAGTCTGCCAAGTTTCCATGATTATTCATTTCCTTTTGAGGAAAACAGTATATTAATAAATATGACAGTATTTTCAAAAAACTTGAGCACATGTTTGTTATAAAGACTGTAAAAGAGAGTTCACCTGTGGATTTACATTCCGTGTTATTCTCTTATATTCTTCATTGGCAAGTTTTGCTTTAATTTTTTCTAGGCGGGCCACCAGCTGGGGGTTCTGTTGGGTTGAACTAAATAGTTATTTTTTTGTTGATTATGCCTCAAACACAACTTGAAACAAGTCATTTTCCAATATGAATATAATCCGAGACAGTATTGCAGTGAATCTCGCTTACCCTTGGAGGTTTGATGACTTCTGGAAGATGAAGTGCGCTGTCCTCAAACAGCTCATGAAGATACACTGGATGTCCTACAAAAACACCAAACTCAACTTCTAATGTGCAATAAGAAGCTTCACAAAATGTTCCATAACGTGTACGTTTCTTACCATTTTCTTGAAGAAGCTTGTGTAGTTTTCTCACAGTCTTGAATGGAATGATGGACTGGTCTTTCAGAGCATTTAACTCTTCCTTCAGCTCTTCTGATATGGCAGATTCTCTCTCCAGTAAATCTCTCGCCTTCTCCCGAAATCTCTCTCCAATTTTAAACGAAGAAGCCATGATAACAAAAATATATGCTAAAGCTCAGTTCACTCACTTTTAATAGTTTATATCAGGAATAAATCTGGGTTGTGAAGACAGTAAATAGCGTAAAGCAAAAAGAGAACTTCCTTATTTACCCTATCAAAAGGCTCAAAACTAAAACTACAATCAATTCTGCGTCACAAATTCTATAAAGTAAAAACAGAAAATATTCCCAACAGAACTAAACTATAATGTTACACCCATATAATAGATATATTTTATCTTGAATTGAGCATGTTTTTTGTTCTCATCCCTGTGTATCAGCTGATTTCTTCTTCTTCAGCGTGTTTATTGGCTGGTTGTAAACCAACTAAATAATTGCACACCGCCACCTGCTGGCCTTTTGGTTTGAGGCGCATGACTGGATACTTTCTTTTACAGTCCATTGATAAAACCGGTGCCATAGAGAGAAATTTCTCTTTCTCTCTATGGCACTGGATAAAACCATAGATGGGATACAACAATGAAAAGCCTACTGTCTATGTGGAAAACAGTTTTTTTAAGATTTAATAATGGAGATAAAAATATTTTGTTAAAATCTTTTATTCATAAATACAGTTACAAAATCATCCTTTAGGAATACAGTTCCCAAGTCAGTTATTTGTATTACCTCGTAGACCAATATGGGTTTATAGTCCCTCATCATCACCTTTAATTGTATGTTTTGTGTTGTTTTTATTTAATTTGTCTATGCACGTTATATTATATATTAATCAACAAAAAAACGTAAGGCGAGACACATCCTCTTTTTTAAAATTAGTTATTAAGTGAATTGCTAATTTATTTATGTTGTTGAATATTTGTATTGAATTTGTATTGTATTGTCTTGACCAAAGACAGAACAAATTCAAAATACTCATATAAATAAAAGAAAACACACAGCCTGGGGCTGTAAAGAAATACGTTGAAAGATTCGCATATATAGACAAAGTCTTGTTGGCTGCATGAAGAATATCGGTATATTGTTCAAGAATCAAAAACAACGGTTTTGTTTTTAAAATATTTACATTTATGTATATGATAATATTAAAAATAATATTATAAGTAAATGTGTTATATAATAATATAAGTGTTTACTAGAGCCAAATAAAAAAAAAAGTCCTTACATGAGTTCAATGGCAAATAATAAATGAAAGAATCTTTCGGCAAAAAATAAAAAAATAATAATTTGATTACAAAAGGAACCGAAAAGACGTGTGACCTTTAGTAGTATCGACGCCTTCCGGTCGCAATACCTTATGGGAAATTGTGTGCTATTCTGTACTATACAATATTGCAATAAAAGGGTAAAAACTTAATTAAATGTCATTTAACGTTTGCTTCTCAATATCCCCGAATTTCAATCGCTTAAAATGTAAGTTTTGGGTTTAACGTTAAAGACATAACCTGTGTCCGTGTTTTCATGTGCAGATAGCTAAAGGAAGATGGCAGCGTGTGCAATACGTCGGGGCTTATTGTCCACCGCTAGTAAATATAACCAGCACAAATGCACTCACAGAATATTGAGTGCACTAGACTTCAGCAGCGGATTAACGTTAGATCCGAAAAAAACCCAGCCGTTGTGTTCAGCTTGCGGGTTGTCCAGTTTTCAACAGAAGAGGTTCATGTCATCACGGTAAGAGCTAACGTTAGTTAAGCGAACTAACGTCCTACCATGTCCTCCTGTTACATAACTGCGCAGAGTTGTAGTTTCAGCAAACTATTTTGACAGTAAATGCCTTTAAAAGGTGTCTGTGAAAAGTATTCATGTTCATTAAGAATTAAAATCAGCTGTCACGTGTATAATATTAGCTGTTAATGTAGTTTGAATGATTCATGTGCCTGAATGATTGCATACCTGTAACACCACTTCCATATTGTTTCAGTGTTCAACTATGCGGTTATGCAGTGCACTTTATTTTTTACCGAGTGTGTGTACAACCGAATTCTGGAATCGAATGTGTTGATTACAGTACTTTTGAGTTGATCTTAAAATGCCATTGGAAAAGGACAGATACCAATACACTCAATTGAGGCCTAAAAGAATGAAATACCTCAGCCTTGCTTTCAAGCCCCCAAAGCCATTCCTGATTACATAAGTGATAGTCTGGGCCTGAGTCAGCAGACAGTAGGCTAAATAAGTCATATTTTGTTCATGTCCGTCTGTTTTTTAGTGCACCATAAAACTTTCAGATTCAGTCTGGTCTGTGTCCAAACATTTCTCCATTTTCAAAATGTTGCACAAGATTCAACCTTGCTGGCTGGGATGTTGAATTCAGTGATGTCGTTCAATCCTCCTGGCTATGCAATATTACAATTTGCAATATTTAAGGATTGTTTCTTTGGTAGAAACAGGCCTGAGGGTAAAATACTGGAACCTGTCGGAATATTTGAAGCTCTGAAGCAACATGGAAAATATGAAACGGGCCAGGTCAGTGATCATTTTTATTTGCAAAATCCCTTGATTCTGATTCTTCAGATGCAGTAATTTTAATTCTTAACATTCACAGCTTTTCCTGCACAGTGTTTTTGGGTATAGAGGAATCGTGCTATTCCCCTGGCACGCTCGTCTTTACGATAGAGATGTAAGTCCTGCTGTGGCTGACAGGTATGTAGTTGAGGATCTATTGGATTTACACCTGATTATATTCTTAAGTTTGTATTTCTGCTCAATGATCCTCCTGTTTGTCCTTTGCTTTTTCAGCAAGCCAGACTCCGTGGGCCATGGGTCTAAAGAGGTGAAGGGCAAAATGCATACGTACTACCAGGTCCTCATAGACACCAGAGACTGCCCTCACATAGTAAGTGGCATCAAAATACATATGTAAATAGTAAGCTGATGTAGTGTGGCCCCAATACATTTTTGTACACTTTAAACCACACTTTAAAATCAACTAATGTATTTTTAGAACTTTGTTCTTTGCTGCATCTACTACTGTTAAAAAAGTTTGGAGTTGGTTATGATTTTTTTTTAAATGTTTCTTATGCTCACCAAGGCTGCATTTATTTGATCAAAAATTGAATAATATTGTGAAATATTATTACAATTTAAAGTAACTGATTTATATTTATTAGATTTTAAAATGTAATTTATTCCTTTGATAGGAAAGTTGAATTTTCAGCATCATTACACCAATCTTCAGTGTCACATGATCCTTCAGAGATCATTCTAATATGCTGATACGTTGAAGCATTTCATTATTAAATAAGCAATGCATTGATGTTTGTCTTTGATGAATGATATTAGTGCAATAATGAGGTTATTGTGAACTTTTGCTACTTTGTTTTTGTCACTATTAGTCTCAGCGGTCTCAGACTGAAGCAGTCACATTTCTGGCAAATCATGATGATAGTAGAGCCCTGTATGCAATTCCAGGTAAACTTAAATATTCAACTATCCTTAAAAGTTAAGTTCGCCAATTTTCAACTAGCTTTGTATTGTTACAATGTGGGTAGTAACTGTAAATGAACAGTGTTTGTACTCTTTCTCCATGTTACCTGCATGGTTTATTTGACAACTTTTGAAAATGACAGTGCGCAAGCTGCGTTCACGGCACGCCATGCCGTAGTTACAGTAACATTCTGAACTGTAAAAAAGTTCAATCCTTTATGTGATTGTAAAATTTGTAATTGCAACATGTAATCTGAGAGTTACGACTTGTACCATGTGGCCGCTTAACCACCTGACCACTGCAGATTTAAGGTGTGCAGATCAATCGGTGTATGACATCAAAGTACCGCAAGAGCGATTCAAAAGCATACAGAGCTTTATTTATGTAATTATGACATGGCGTGAACACTGCAGTACTTTGGCATTTTTGGCAAAAGGGGTGCTCGCAAGATTTAAATAATTGTAAGAAAATAATAATAAAGTTCTTCTGCCATATAAACAAAGTTTTATTGAAAGCCCGTTTTGTCAGCTGAAAATCGGCCCCTTCAATTTAGGTGGCAGCATTTTTATAAATGTTCCTTTATCTGCCTGTTATTTGTCTCATTCTTTTAATTTGTTCTGTGTCTGCTAATGTCGTTCAGGTCTGGATTATGTGAGTCATGAAGACATCCTGCCTTACAACTCCACTGAGCAAGTCCCCATCCAGCATGAGTTGTTTGAACGCTTCCTCATGTTTAACCCCTCCAGAAGTAACTAGTCCTCTTTCAACAGTATTCAACTAATACTAGTTCTGAAAAAAAAAAAATTCT